>NW_027195190.1:0-25000 GCF_038502225.1 Cherax quadricarinatus | reverse complement strand
TCCTGCTACCCTGCCACCCTGCCACCCTGCCACCCTGCCACGCTGCTACCCTGCTGCCCTGCTACCCTGCTACCCTGCCACCCTGCCACCCTGCCACCCTGCCACCCTGCCACCCTGCTACCCTGCCACCCTGCCACCCTGCCACCCTGCCACCCTGCCACCCTGCCACCCTGCCACCCTGCCACCCTGTTACCCTGCCACCCTGCCACCCTGTAACCCTGCCACCCTGCTGCCCTGCCACCCTGCCACCCTGCCATCCTGCTACCCTGCCACCCTGCCACCCTGCCACCCTGCTACCCTGCCACCCTGCCACCCTGCCACCCTGCTACCCTGCCACCCTGCCACCCTGCTACCCTGCCACCCTGCCACCCTGCCACCCTGCCACCCTGCTACCCTGCCACCCTGCCACCCTGCTACCCTGCTACCCTGCCACCCTGCTACCCTGCCACCCTGCCACCCTGCCACCCTGCCGCCCTGCCGCCCTGCCGCCCTGCCATCCTGCCACCCTGCCACCCTGCCACCCTGCCGCCCTGCCGCCCTGCCACCCTGCCACCCTGCCACCCTGCCACCCTGCCACCCTGCCGCCCTGCCGCCTTACCTCCCTGCCACCCGACCACCCTGCCACCCTGCCACCCTGTCACCCTGCTTCCCTGACACTCTGTCACCCTGCTACCCTGCTACCCTGCCACCCTGCCACCCTGCCACCCTGCCACCCTGCCACCCTGCCACCCTTCCACCCTGGCTCCCTGCCACCCTGCCACCCTTCCACTTTGCCACCCTGTCACCCTGCCACCCTTCCACCCTGCCACCCTGCCACCCTACCACCCTGCCACCCTGCCACCCTGCCACCCTGCCACCCTGCCACCCTACCACCCTGCCACCCTACCACCCTGCCACCCTGCTACCCTGCCACACTGCCACCCTGCCACCCTACCACCCTGCCACCCTACCACCCTGCCACCCTGCCGCCCTGCTACCCTACAACCCTGCCTCCTTTCCACCCTGTCCCTGAAACCCTGATTCTCTGCCACACTGCCATCCTGCATTCCTGCCACCCTGCCGCCCTGCCTCCCTCCCTGCCTCCCTCATTGCCTCCCACCCTGCCTCCCTCCCAGCCTCCCTCCCTGCCTCCCACCCTCCCACCTCCCTGCCTCCCACCTCCCTGCCTCTCACCCTGCCTCCCTCCCTGCCTCCCACCCTGCCTCCGACCCTGTCTCTTTCCCTGCCACCCTCCCTCCCACCTCCCTGCCTCTCACCTCCCTGCCTCACACCACCCTTCCTACCACCCTACCTCCATCCCTGCCACCCTGCCTCCCACCCTGACTCCCACCCTGCCTTCCACCCTCTCTCCCACCCTGCCTCCCACCCTCTCTCCCACCCTGCCTCCCACCCTGCCTACCACTCTGCCTTCCACCCTGCCTCCGACCATGCCTCCCACCCTGCCTCCCACCCTGTTTCCCACCCTGCCTCCCACCCTGCCTCCCACCCTGCCTCCCACCCTGTCTCCCACCCTGCCTAAGACCCTGCCTCCCACCTTGCCTCCCACCCTGCCTACCACCCTGCCTCCCACCCTGCCTCCCACCCTGTCTACCACCATGTCTACCACCCTGCCTTCCACCCTGCCTCCCACCCTGCCTCCCACTCTGCCTCCCACCCTGCCTCCCGCCCTGCCTCCCACCATGCCTCCCACCCTGCCTACCACCTCCATGCCTCCCACCCTGCCTACCACCCTGCCTACCACCTCCATACCTCCCACCCTGCCTACCACATTGCCTCACACCCTGCCTCCCACCCTGCCTCCCACCCTGCTTCCCACCATGCCTCCCACCCTGCCTACCACCTCCATGCCTCCCACCCTGCCTACCACCTCAATGCCTCCCACTCTGCCACCCACCCTGCCTACCACCATGCTTCCCACCCAGCCTCCATCCCTCCATTATCATATTTCTGGAGTTCTCTATCTCTGGGGATCAGCTCAAGTGCCTTGGATCAACATCACCGCCTCCTTCAGGTAAGTCCTTGCTGCTACTCCTCCACTCCCTCCACCACAGCTGCTACCCCTCCACTCCCTCCACCACTGCTGCTACTCCTCCACTCCCTCCACCACAGCTGCTACCCCTCCACTCCCTCCACCACAGCTGCTACCCCTCCACTCCCTCCACCACTGCTGCTACTCCTCCACTCCCTCCACCACAGCTGCTACCCCTCCACTCCCTCCACCACTGCTGCTACTCCTCCACTCCCTCCACCACAGCTGCTACCCCTCCACTCCCTCCACCACAGCTGCTACCCTTCCACTCCCTCCACCACTGCTGCTACCACTCCCCTCCCTCCACCACTGCTGTTACCCCCTCCTCTCCCTCCACCACTGCTCCTACCCCTCCACTCCCTCCACAACTGCTGCTACTCACTCCACTCCCTGGCTTAGTTGTACACACTGGTTTGTAGCACACCCTGGCTTAGTGGCACACCCTGGCTTGGTGGCACACCCTGGCTTGGTGGCACACCCTGGCTGGTGGCACACCCTGGCTTGGTGGTACACCCTGGCTTGGTGGCACACCCTGGTTTGTTGGCACACCCTGGCTGGTGGCACACCCTGGCTTGGTGGTACACCCTGGCTTAGTGGCACACCCTGGCTTGGTGGTACACCCTGGCTTGGTGGCACACCCTGGCATGGTGGTACACCCTGGCTTGGTGGTACACCCTGGCTTGGTTGTACACCCTGGCTTGGTGGTACACCCTGGCTTGGTGGTACACCCTGGCTTGGTGGTACACCCTGGCTTGGTTGTACACCCTGGCTTGGTGGTACACCCTGGCTTGGTGGTACACCCTGGCTTGGTGGTACACCCTGGATTGGTGGCACACCCTGGCTTGGTGGTACACCCTGGCTTAGTGGCACACCCTGGCTTGGTGGTACACCCTGGCTTGGTGGTACACCCTGGCTTAGTGGTACACACTGGCTTGGTGGTACATCCTGGCTTGGTGGTACACCCTGGATTGGTGGCACACCCTGGCTTGGTGGTACATCCTTGCTTGTTGGTACACCCTGGCTTGTTGGTACACCCTGGCTTGGTGGTACACCCTGGCTAGTGGCACACCCTGGCTTGGTGGTACACCCTGGCTTGGTGGTACACCCTGGCTTGGTGGCAAACCCTGGCTTGGTGGTACACCCTTGCTAGGTGGTACACCCTGGCTAGATGGCACACCCTGGCTTGGTGGCACACCCTGGCTTGGTGGTACACCCTGACTTGGTGGTACACCCTGGCTTGGTGGCACACCCTGGCTAGGTGGTACACCCTGGCTTGATGGCACACCCTGGCTTGGTGGCACACCCTGGATTGGTGGTACACCCTGGCTTGTTGGTACACCCTGGCTTGGTGGTGCACCCTGGCTTGGTGGTACACCCTAGCTTGGTGGCACACCCTGGCTTGGTGGCACACCCTCGCTTGGTGGCACACCCTGGCTTGGTGGTACACCCTGACTTGGTGGTACACCCTGGCTTGGTGGTACACCCTGGGTTGGTGGTACACCCTGGCTTGGTGGCACACCCTGGCTTGGTGGCACACCCTGGCTTGGTGGTACACCCTGGCTTGTTGGTACACACTGGCTTTGTGGTACACCCTGGCTAGGTGGTGCACCTTGGCTTTGTGGTACACCCTGGTTTGTTGGCACACCCTGGCTGGTGGCACACCCTGGCTTGGTGGTACACCCTGGCTTAGTGGCACACCCTGGCTTGGTGGTACACCCTGGCTTGGTGGCACACCCTGGCTTGGTGGTACACCCTGGCTTGGTGGTACAACCTGGCTTGGTTGTACACCCTGGCATGGTGGTACACCCTGGCTTGGTGGTACACCCTGGATTGGTGGCACACCCTGGCTTGGTGGTACACCCTGGCTTGGTGGTACACCCTGGCTTGGTGGTACACCCTGGCATGGTGGTACACCCTGGATTGGTGGCACACCCTGGCTTGGTGGTACACCCTGGCTTGTTGGTACACCCTGGCTTTGTGGTACACCCTGGCTAGGTGGTGCACCTTGGCTTTGTGGTACACCCTGGCTAGGTGGTGCACCTTGGCTTTGTGGTACACCCTGGTTTGTTGGCACACCCTGGCTGGTGTCACACCCTGGCTTGGTGGTACACCCTGGCTTAGTGGCACACCCTGGCTTGGTGGTACACCCTGGCCTGGTGGTACACCCTGGATTAGTGGTACACACTGGCTTGGTGGTACATCCTGGCTTGGTGGTACACCCTGGCTTGTTGGTACACCCTGGCTTGGTGGTACACCCTGGCTAGTGGCACACCCTGGCTTGGTGGTACACCCTGGCTTGGTGGTACACCCTGGCTTGGTGGCAAACCCTGGCTTGGTGGTACACCCTTGCTAGGTGGTACACCCTGGCTAGATGGCACACCCTGGCTTGGTGGCACACCCTGGCTTGGTGGTACACCCTGACTTGGTGGTACACCCTGGCTTGGTGGCACACCCTGGCTAGGTGGTACACCCTGGCTTGATGGCACACCCTGGCTTGGTGGCACACCCTGGATTGGTGGTACACCCTGGCTTGTTGGTACACCCTGGCTTGGTGGTGCACCCTGGCTTGGTGGTACACCCTGGCTTGGTGGCACACCCTGGCTTGGTGGCACACCTTCGCTTGGTGGCACACCCTGGCTTGGTGGTACACCCTGACTTGGTGGTACACCCTGGCTTGGTGGTACACCCTGGGTTGGTGGTACACCCTGGCTTGGTGGTACACCCTGGCTTGGTGGTACACCCTGGCATGGTGGTACACCCTGGATTGGTGGCACACCCTGGCTTGGTGGTACACCCTGGCTAGGTGGTGCACCTTGGCTTTGTGGTACACCCTGGTTTGTTGGCACACCCTGGCTGGTGGCACACCCTGGCTTGGTGGTACACCCTGGCTTAGTGGCACACCCTGGCTTGGTGGTACACCCTGGCTTGGTGGCACACCCTGGCTTGGTGGTACACCCTGGCTTGGTGGTACAACCTGGCTTGGTTGTACACCCTGGATTGGTGGCACACCCTGGCATGGTGGTACACCCTGGCTTGGTGGTACAACCTGGCTTGGTTGTACACCCTGGCTTGGTGGCACACCCTGGCATGGTGGTACACCCTGGCTTGGTGGTACACCCTGGATTGGTGGCACACCCTGGCTTGGTGGTACACCCTGGCTTGGTGGTACACCCTGGCTTGGTGGTACACCCTGGCTTAGTGGTACACACTGGCTTGGTGGTACATCCTTGCTTGTTGGTACACACTGTCATGGTGGTACACACTGTCATGGTGGTACACACTGTCATGGTGGTACACACTGTCTTGGTGGTACACACTGTCGTGGTGGTACACACTGTCATGGTGGTACACACTGTCATGGTGGTACACACTGTCATGGTGGTACACACTGTCATGGTGGTACACACTGTCATGGTGGTACACACTGTCACGGTGGAACACACTGTCACGGTGGAACACACTGTCATTGTGGTACACACTGTCATGGTGGTACACACTGTCATGGTGGTACACACTGTCATGGTGGTACACACTGTCTTGGTGGTACACACTGTCACGGTGGAACACACTGTCATGGTGGTACACACTGTCATGGTGGTACACACTGTCATGGTGGTACACACTGTCATGGTGGTACACACTGTCATGGTGGTACACACTGTCATTGTGGTACACACTGTCATGGTGGTACACACTGTCATGGTGGTACACTCTGTCATGGTGGTACACACTGTCTTGGTGGTACACACTGTCATGGTGGTACACACTGTCATGGTGGAACACACTGTCATGGTGGTACACACTGTCATGGTGGTACACACTGTCATGGTGGTACACACTGTCATTGTGGTACACACTGTCATGGTGGTACACACTGTCATGGTGGTACACACTGTCATGGTGGTACACACTGTCTTGGTGGTACACACTGTCATGGTGGTACACACTGTCATGGTGGAACACACTGTCATGGTGGTACACACTGTCATGGTGGTACACACTGTCATGGTGGTACACACTGTCATGGTGGTACACACTGTCATTGTGGTACACACTGTCATGGTGGTACACACTGTCATGGTGGTACACACTGTGCTGGTGGTACACACTGTCTTGGTGGTACACACTGTCATGGTGGTACACACTGTCATGGTGGTACACACTGTCTTGGTGGTACACACTGTCATGGTGGTACACACTGTCCTGGTGGTACACACTGTCTTGGTGGTACACACTGTCTTGGTGGTACACACTGTCATGGTGGTACACACTGTCTTGGTGGTACACACTGTCATGGTGGTACACACTGTCATGGTGGTACACACTGTCTTGGTGGTACACACTGTCGTGGTGGTACACACTGTCATGGTGGTACACACTGTCTTGGTGGTACACACTGTCTTGGTGGTACACACTGTCTTGGTGGTACACACTGTGCTGGTGGTACACACTGTGCTGGTGGTACACACTGTCATGGTGGTACACACTGTGCTGGTGGTACACACTGTGCTGGTGGTACACACTGTGCTGGTGGTACACACTGTCATGGTGGTACACACTGTGCCAGTGGTACACACTGTCGTGGTGGTACACACTATGCTGGTGGTACACACTGTGCCAGTGGTACACACTGTCTTGGTGGTACACACTGTCTTGGTGGTACACACTGTCATGGTGGTACACACTGTGCTGGTGGTACACACTGTGCTGGTGGTACACACTGTGCTGGTGGTACACACTGTGCTGGTGGTACACACTGTGCTGGTGGTACACACTGTGCTGGTGGTACACACTGTGCTGGTGGTACACACTGTCTTGGTGGTACACACTGTGCTGGTGGTACACACTGTGCTGGTGGTACACACTGTGCTGGTGGTACACACTGTGCTGGTGGTACACACTGTGCTGGTGGTACACACTGTGCCAGTGGTACACACTGTCTTGGTGGTACACACTGTCTTGGTGGTACACACTGTGCTGGTGGTACACACTGTCATGGTGGTACACACTGTCATGGTGGTACACACTGTCATGGTGGTACACACTGTCATGCTGGTACACACTGTCTTGGTGGTACACACTGTCATGGTGGTACACACTGTCATGGTGGTACACACTGTCTTGGTGGTACACACTGTCATGGTGGTACACACTGTCTTGGTGGTACACACTGTCACGGTGGTACACACTGTCTTGGTGGTACACACTGTCATGGTGGTACACACTGTCATGGTGGTACACACTGTGCTGGTGGTACACACTGTGCCAGTGGTACACACTGTCTTGGTGGTACACACTGTCTTGGTGGTACACACTGTGCTGGTGGTACACACTGTCATGGTGGTACACACTGTCATGGTGGTACACACTGTCATGGTGGTACACACTGTCATGCTGGTACACACTGTCTTGGTGGTACACACTGTCATGGTGGTACACACTGTCATGGTGGTACACACTGTCTTGGTGGTACACACTGTCATGGTGGTACACACTGTCTTGGTGGTACACACTGTCACGGTGGTACACACTGTCTTGGTGGTACACACTGTCATGGTGGTACACACTGTCATGGTGGTACACACTGTCTTGGTGGTACACACTGTCATGGTGGTACACACTGTCCTGGTGGTACACACTGTCATGGTGGTACACACTGTCATGGTGGTACACACTGTCATGGTGGTACACACTGTCATGGTGGTACACACTGTCATTGTGGTACACACTGTCATGGTGGTACACACTGTCATGGTGGTACACACTGTGCTGGTGGTACACACTGTCTTGGTGGTACACACTGTCATGGTGGTACACACTGTCATGGTGGTACACACTGTCTTGGTGGTACACACTGTCATGGTGGTACACACTGTCTTGGTGGTACACACTGTCACGGTGGTACACACTGTCATGGTGGTACACACTGTCATGGTGGTACACACTGTCATGGTGGTACACACTGTCATGGTGGTACACACTGTCATGCTGGTACACACTGTCTTGGTGGTACACACTGTCATGGTGGTACACACTGTCATGGTGGTACACACTGTCTTGGTGGTACACACTGTCATGGTGGTACACACTGTCTTGGTGGTACACACTGTCACGGTGGTACACACTGTCATGGTGGTACACACTGTCATGGTGGTACACACTGTCATGGTGGTACACACTGTCATGGTGGTACACACTGTCATTGTGGTACACACTGTCATGGTGGTACACACTGTCATTGTGGTACACACTGTCATGGTGGTACACACTGTCATGCTGGTACACACTGTCATGGTGGTACACACTGTCATGCTGGTACACACTGTCATGGTGGTACACACTGTCATGGTGGAACACACTCATTGTGGTACACACTGTCATGGTGGTACACACTGTCATGGTGGTACACACTGTCATGGTGGTACACACTGTCATTGTGGAACACACACTGTCATGGTGGTACACACTGTCATGCTGGTACACACTGTCATGGTGGTACACACTGTCATGGTGGTACACACTGTCATGGTGGTACACACTGTCATGGTGGAACACACTCATTGTGGTACACACTGTCATGGTGGTACACGCTGTCATGGTGGTACACACTGTCATGGTGGTACACACTGTCATGGTGGAACACACTCATTGTGGTACACACTGTCATGGTGGTACACACTGTCATGGTGGAACACACTCATTGTGGTACACACTGTCATAGTGGTACACACTGTCATGGTGGTACACACTGTCATGGTGGAACACACTCATTGTGGTACACACTGTCATGGTGGAACACACTCATTGTGGTACACACTGTCCTGGTGGTACACACTGTCATGGTGGTACACACTGTCATGGTGGAACACACTCATTGTGGTACACACTGTCTTGGTGATACACACTGTCTTGGTGGTACACACTGTCATGGTGGTACACACTGTCATGGTGGTACACACTGTCTTGGTGGTACACACTGTCTTGGTGGTACACACTGTCATGGTGGTACACACTGTCATGGTGGTACACACTGTCTTGGTGATACACACTGTCTTGGTGGTACACACTGTCTTGGTGGTACACACTGTCATGGTGGTACACACTGTCTTGGTGGTACACACTGTCTTGGTGGTACACACTGTCATGGTGGTACACACTGTCTTGGTGGTACACACTGTCATGGTGGTACACACTGTCATGGTGGTACACACTGTCATGGTGGTACACACTGTCATGGTGGTACACACTGTCATGGTGGAACACACTCTCATTGTGGTACACACTGTCATGGTGGTACACGCTGTCATGGTGGTACACACTGTCACGGTGGTACACACTGTCATGGTGGTACACACTGTCATGGTGGTACACACTGTCATGGTGGTACATACTGTCATGGTGGTACACGCTGTCATGGTGGTACACACTGTCACGGTGGTACACACTGTCCTGGTGGTACACACTGTCATGGTGGTACACGCTGTCCTGGTGGTACACACTGTCATGGTGGTACACACTGTCGTGGTGGTACACACTGTCCTGGTGGTACACACTGTGCTGGTGGTACACACTGTCCTGGTGGTACACACTGTGCTGGTGGTACACACTGTCATGGTGGTACACACTGTCATGGTGGTACACACTGCCTTGGTGGTACACACTGTCCTGGTGGTACACACTGTGCTGGTGGTACACACTGTCTTGGTGGTACAGACTGTGCTGGTGGTACACACTGTCATGGTGGTACACACTGTCATGGTGGTACACACTGTCGTGGTGGTACACACTGTCTTGGTGGTACACACTGTCATGGTGGTACACACTGTCATGGTGGTACACACTGTCGTGGTGGTACACACTGTCATGGTGGTACACACTGTCGTGGTGGTACACACTGTCATGGTGGTACACACTGTCTTGGTGGTACACACTGTCCTGGTGGTACACACTGTCGTGGTGGTACACACTGTCATGGTGGTACACACTGTCTTGGTGGTACACACTGTCTTGGTGGTACACACTGTCATGGTGGTACACACTGTCTTGGTTGTACACACTGTCCTGGTGGTACACACTATGCTGGTGGTACACACTGTCTTGGTGGTACACACTGTCATGGTGGTACACACTGTCATGGTGGTACACACTGTCTTGGTGGTACACACTCTCATGGTGGTACACACTGTCATGGTTGTACACACTGTCTTGGTGGTACACACTGTCTTGGTGGTACACACTGTCCTGGTGGTACACACTATGCTGGTGGTACACACTGTCGTGGTGGTACACACTGTCATGGTGGTACACACTGTCTTGGTGGTACACACTGTCTTGGTGGTACACACTGTGCTGGTGGTATACACTGTCTTGGTGGTACACACTGTCTTGGTGGAACACACTGTCTTGGTGGTACACACTGTCTTGGTGATACACACTGTCTTGGTGGTACACACTGTCTTGGTGGTACACACTGTCATGGTGGTACACACTGTCACGGTGGAACACACTGTCACGGTGGAACACACTGTCATTGTGGTACACACTGTCATGGTGGTACACACTGTCATGGTGGTACACACTGTCATGGTGGTACACACTGTCTTGGTGGTACACACTGTCACGGTGGAACACACTGTCATGGTGGTACACACTGTCATGGTGGTACACACTGTCATGGTGGTACACACTGTCATGGTGGTACACACTGTCATGGTGGTACACACTGTCATTGTGGTACACACTGTCATGGTGGTACACACTGTCATGGTGGTACACTCTGTCATGGTGGTACACACTGTCTTGGTGGTACACACTGTCATGGTGGTACACACTGTCATGGTGGAACACACTGTCATGGTGGTACACACTGTCATGGTGGTACACACTGTCATGGTGGTACACACTGTCATTGTGGTACACACTGTCATGGTGGTACACACTGTCATGGTGGTACACACTGTCATGGTGGTACACACTGTCTTGGTGGTACACACTGTCATGGTGGTACACACTGTCATGGTGGAACACACTGTCATGGTGGTACACACTGTCATGGTGGTACACACTGTCATGGTGGTACACACTGTCATGGTGGTACACACTGTGCTGGTGGTACACACTGTGCTGGTGGTACACACTGTGCTGGTGGTACACACTGTCGTGGTGGTACACACTGTCTTGGTGGTACACACTGTGCTGGTGGTACACACTGTGCTGGTGGTACACACTGTGCTGGTGGTACACACTGTGCTGGTGGTACACACTGTCGTGGTGGTACACACTGTCATGGTGGTACACACTGTCATGGTGGTACACACTGTCTTGGTGGTACACACTGTCTTGGTGGTACACACTGTCATGGTGGTACACACTGTCTTGGTGGTACACACTGTCTTGGTGGTACACACTGTCATGGTGGTACACACTGTCTTGGTGGTACACACTGTCTTGGTGGTACACACTGTCATGGTGGTACACACTGTGCTGGTGGTACACACTGTGCTGGTGGTACACACTGTCATGGTGGTACACACTGTCATGGTGGTACACACTGTCATGGTGGTACACACTGTCTTGGTGGTACACACTCT
This sequence comes from Cherax quadricarinatus, assembly GCF_038502225.1. Lineage (NCBI taxonomy): Eukaryota > Metazoa > Arthropoda > Malacostraca > Decapoda > Parastacidae > Cherax > Cherax quadricarinatus. The sequence continues at coordinate 13,381 of NW_027195190.1, read as the reverse complement.
CATGGTGGTACACACTGTCATGGTGGTACACACTCTCATGGTGGTACACACTGTCTTGGTGGTACACACTCTCATGGTGGTACACACTGTCTTGGTGGTACACACTCTCATGGTGGTACATACTGTCTTGGTGGTACACACTGTCTTGGTGGTACACACTGTCTTGGTGGTACACACTGTCTTGGTGGTACACACTGTCTTGGTGGTACACACTGTCTTGGTGGTACACACTGTCCTGGTGGTACACACTCTCATGGTGGTACACACTGTCATGGTGGTACACACTGTCATGGTGGTACACACTGTCTTGGTGGTACACACTGTCATGGTGGTACACACTGTCATGGTGGTACACACTGTCATGGTGGTACACACTGTCATGGTGGTACACACTGTCTTGGTGGTACACACTGTCATGGTGGTACACACTGTCATGGTGGTACACACTGTCATGGTGGTACACACTGTCATGCTGGTACACACTGTCATGGTGGTACACACTGTCTTGGTGGTACACACTGTCATGGTGGTACACACTGTCTTGGTGGTACACACTGTCTTGGTGGTACACACTGGCTTGCTGGGACACCCTGCCTTGCTGGGACACCCTGCCTTGCTGGGACACCCTGCCTTGCTGGGACACCCTGCCTTGCTGGGACACCCTGCCTTGCTGTGACACCCTGCCTTGCTGGGACACCCTGCCTTGCTGGGACACCCTGCCTTGCTGGGACACCCTGCCTTGCTGGGACACCCTGCCTTGCTGGGACACCCTGCATTGCTGGGACACCCTGCATTGCTGGGACACCCTGCCTTGCTGTGACACCCTGCCTTGCTGGGACACTCAGCCTTGCTGTGACACCCGGCCTTGCTGGGACACCCTGCCTTGCTGGGACACCCTGCCTTACTGGGACACCCTGCCTTGCTGGGACACCCTGCCATGCTGGGACACCCTGCCTTGCTGGGATACCCTGCCTTGCTGTGACACCCTGCCTTGCTGGGACACCCTGCCTTGCTGGGACACCCTGCCTTGCTGGGACACCCTGCCTTGCTGTGACACCCTGCCTTGCTGGGACACTCAGCCTTGCTGTGACACCCGGCCTTGCTGGGACACCCTGCCTTGCTGGGACACCCTGCATTGCTGGGACACCCTGCATTGCTTGGACACCCTGCCTTGCTGGGACACCCTGCCTTGCTGTGACACCCTGCCTTGCTGGGACACCCTGCATTGCTGGGACACCCTGCATTGCTGGGACACCCTGCCTTGCTGGGACACCCTGCCTTGCTGTGACACCCTGCCTTGCTGGGACACCCTGCCTTGCTGGGACATTCTGCATTGCTGGGACACCCTGCCTTGCTGGGACACCCTAACTTGCTAGGACACCCTGCCTTGCTGGGACACCCTGCATTGCTGGGACACGCTGCCTTGCTGTGACACCCTGCCTTGCTGGGACACACTGCCTTGCTGGGACACCCTGCCTTGCTGGGACACCCTGCATTGCTGTGACACCCTGCCTTGCTGTGACACCCTGCCTTGCTGGGACACGCTGCCTTGCTGGGACACCCTGCCTTGCTGGGACACGCTGCCTTGCTGGGACACCCTGCCTTACTGGGACACCCTGCATTGCTGGGACACCCTGCCTTGCTGGGACACGCTGCCTTGCTGTGACACCCTGCCTTGCTGTGACACCCTGCCTTGCTGGGACACCCTGCCTTGCTGTGACACCCTGCCTTGCTGGGACACCCTGCCTTGCTGTGACACCCTGCCTTGCTGGGACACCCTGCATTGCTGGGACACCCTGCCTTGCTGGGACACCCTGCCTTGCTGTGACACCCTGCCTTGCTGGGACACCCTGCCTTGCTGGGACATTCTGCATTGCTGGGACACCCTGCCTTGCTGGGACACCCTAACTTGCTAGGACACCCTGCCTTGCTGGGACACCCTGCCTTGCTGGGACACCCTGCCTTGCTGGGACACCCTGCCTTGCTGGGACACCCTGCCTTGCTGGGAAACCCTGCCTTGCTGGGACACCCTGCATTGCTGGGACACCCTGCCTTGCTGGGACACCCTAACTTGCTGGACACACGGCCTTGCTGGGACACCCTGCCTTTCTGGGACACCCTGCTTTGCTGGGACACCCTGCCTTGCTGGGACACCCTGCCTTGCTGTTACACCCTGCCTTGCTGGGACACCCTGTCTTGCTGGGACACCCTGCCTTGCTGGGACACCCTGCCTTGCTGTGATACCCTGCCTTGCTGGGACACCCTGCCTTGCTGGAACACCCTGCCTTGCTATGACACCTTGCCTTGCTGGGACACCCTGCCTTGCTGGGACACCCTGCCTTGCTGGGACGCCCTGCCTTGCTGGGACACCCTGCCTAGCTGGGACACCCTGCACTGCTGGGACACCCTGCCTTGCTGGGACACCTTACCTTGCTGGGACACCCTGCCTTGCTGGGACACCCTGCCTTACTGGGACACCCTGCCTTGCTGGAACACCCTGCCTTGCTATGACACCCTGCCTTGCTGGGACACCCTGCCTTGCTGGGACACCCTGCCTTGCTGGGACGCCCTGCCTTGCTGGGACACCCTGCCTAGCTGGGACACCCTGCATTGCTGGGACACCCTGCCTTGCTGGGACACCTTACCTTGCTGGGACACCCTGCCTTGCTGGGACACCCTGCCTTACTGGGACACCCTAACTTGCTGGGACACCCTGATTTGCTGGGACACCCTGCCTTGCTGTGACACCCTGCATTGCTGGTGTGACTGGTGTGAGGGTGTGACTGGTGTGAGGGTGTGACTGGTGTGACTGGTGTGAGGGTGAGACTGGTGTGAGGGTGTGACTGGTGTGACTGGTGTGAGGGTGTGACTGGTGTGAGGGTGTGACTGGTGTGACTGGTGCGAGGGTGAGACTGGTGTGAGGGTGTGACTGGTGTGACTGGTGTGAGGGTGTGACTGGTGTGAGGGTGTGACTGGTGTGAGGGTGTGACTGGTGTGAGGGTGTGGCTGGTGTGAGGGTGTGACTGGTGTGAGGGTGTGACTGGTGTGAGAGTGTAACTGGTGTGACTGGTGTGAGGGTGTGACTTGTGTGAGGGTGTGACTGGTGTGAGGGTGTGACTGGTGTGACTGGTGTGAGGGTGTGACTGGTGTGAGGGTGTGACTGGTGTGACTGGTGTGAGGGTGTGACTGGTGTGAGGGTGTGACTGGTGTGACTGGTGTGAGGGTGTGACTGGTGTGACTGGTGTGAGGGTGTGACTGGTGTGAGGGTGTGACTGGTGTGACTGATGTGAGGGTGTGACTGGTGTGAGGGTGTGACTGGTGTGAGGGTGGGGCTGGTGTGAGGGTGTGACTGGTGTGAGGGTGTGACTGGTGTGAGAGTGTAACTGGTGTGACTGGTGTGAGGGTGTGACTTGTGTGAGGGTGTGACTGGTGTGAGGGTGTGACTGGTGTGACTGGTGTGAGGGTGTGACTGGTGTGAGGGTGTGACTGGTGTGACTGGTGTGAGGGTGTGACTGGTGTGAGGGTGTGATTGGTATGACTGGTGAGAGAGTGTGACTGGTGTGAGGGTGTGAATGTTTTGACTGGTGAGAGGGTGTGACTGGTGTGAGGGTGTGACTGGTGTGACTGGTGAGAGGGTGTGACTGGTGTGAGGGTGTGACTGGTGTGACTGGAGTGAGGGTGTGACTGGTGTGAGTGTGTGACTGGTGTGAGGGTGTGACTGGTGTGAGGGTGTGACTGGTGTGAGGGTGTGGCTGGTGTGAGGGTGTGACTGGTGTGAGGGTGTGACTGATGTGAGAGTGTAACTGGTGTAACTGGTGTGAGGGTGTGACTGGTGTGAGGGTGTGACTGGTGTGAGGGTGTGACTGGTGTGACTGGTGTGAGGGTGTGACTGGTGTGACTGGTGTGAGGGTGTGACTGGTGTGAGGGTGTGACTGGTGTGACTGGTGTGAGGGTGTGACTGGTGTGAGGGTGTGACTGGTGTGAGGGTGTGACTGGTGTGAGGGTGTGACTGGTGTGAGGGTGTGACTGGTGTGAGGGTGTGACTGGTTTGACTGGTGTGAGGGTGTGACTGGTGTGAGGGTGTGAATGGTGTGACTGGTGTGAGGGTGTGACTGGTGTGAGGGTATAACTGGTGTGACTGGTGTGAGGGTGTGACTGGTGTGAGGGTGTGACTGGTATGAGGGTGTGACTGGTGTGAGGGTGTGACTTGTGTGACTGGTGTGAGGGTGTGACTTGTGTGAGGGTGTGACTGGTGTGAGGGTCTGACTGGTGTGAGGGTGTGACTGGTGTGAAGGTGTGGCTGGTGTGAGGGTGTGACTCGTGTGAGGGTGTGACTGTTGTGAGAGTGTGACTGGTGTGACTGGTGTGAGGGTGTGACTGGTGTGAGGGTGTGACTGGTGTGAGGGTGTGACTGGTGTGACTGGTGTGAGGGTGTGACTGGTGTGAGGGTGTGACTGGTGTGACTGGTGTGAGGGTGTGACTGGTGTGAGGGTGTGACTGGTGTGAGGGTGTGACTGGTGTTATTGTGTGACTGGTGTGAGGGTGTGACTGGTGTGACTGGTGTGAGGGTGTGACTGGTGTGAGGGTGTGACTGGACTGAGGGTGTGACTGGTGTGAGGGTGTGATTGGTGTGAGGGTGTGACTGGTGTGAGTTTGTGACTGGTGTGAGGGTGCGACTAGTGTGACTGGTGTGAGGGTGTGACTGGTGTGAGGGTGTGACTGGTGTGAGAGTGTGACTGGTGTAAGGGTGTGACTGGTGTGAGGGTGTGACTGGTGTGAGGGTGTGGCTGGTGTGAGGGTGTGACTGGTGTGAGGGTGTGACTGGTGTGAGGGTGTGACTCGTGTGACTGGTGTGAGGATGTGACTGGTGTGAGGGTGTGACTGGTGTGAGGGTGTGACTGGTGTGAGGGTGTGACTGGTGTGACTGGTGTGAGGGTGTGATTGGTGTGACTGTTGTGAGGGTGTGACTGGTGTGAGGGTGTGACTGGTGTGAGGGTGTGACTGGTGTGACTGGTGTGAGGGTGTGACTGGTGTGAGGGTTTGACTGGTGTGACTGGTGTGAGGGTGTGACTTTCGTGAGGGTGTGACTGGTGTGAGGGTGTGACTGGTGTGAGGGTGTGACTTTTGTAAGGGTGTGACTGGTGTGACTGGTGTGAGGGTGTGATTGGTGTGACTGGTGTGAGGGTGTGACTGGTGTGAGGATGTGACTGGTGTGACAGTTGTGAGGGTGTGACTGGTGTGACTGGTGTGAGGGTGTGACTGGTGTGAGGGTGTGACTGGTGTGAGGGTGTGACTGGTGTGACTGGTGTGAGGGTGTGACTGGTGTGACTGGTGTGAGGGTGTGACTGGTGTGAGGGTGTGACTGGTGTGACTTGTGTGAGGGTGTGACTGGTGTGAGGGTGTGACTGGTGTGAGGGTGTGACTGGTGTGAGGGTGTGACTGGTGTGACTGGTGTGAGGGTGTGACTTGTGTGACTGGTGTGAGGGTGTGACTGGTGTGAGGGTGTGATTGGTGTGAGGGGTGTGACTGGTGTGAGGGTGTGACTGGTGTGAGGGTGTGACTCGTGTGACTGGTGTGAGGGTGTGACTGGTGTGACTGGTGTGAGGGTGTGACTGGTGTGAGGGTGTGACTGGTGTGACTGGTGTGAGGGTGTGACTGGTGTGAGGGTGTGACTGGTGTGAGGGTGTGACTGGTGTGAGGGTGTGACTGGTGTGATGGTGTGACTGGTGTGACTGGTGTGAGGGTGTGACTGGTGTGAGGGTGTGACTGGAGTGAGGGTGTGACTGGTATGAGGGTGTGACTGGTGTGACTGGTGTGAGGGTGTGACTGGTGTGAGGGTGTGACTGGTGTGAGGGTGTGACTGGTGTGAGGGTGTGACTGGTGTGACTGGTGTGAGGGTGTGACTGTTGTGAGGGTGTGACTGGTGTGAGGGTGTGACTGGTGTGGCTGGTTTGGCTGGTGTGACTGGGGTGAGGGAGTGATTGGTGTGACTGGTGTGACTGGTGTGACTGGTGTGACTGGTGAGAGAGTGTGAATGGTGTGACTGGTGTTACTGGTGTGACTCGTGTGACTCGTGTGAGGGTGTGACTGGTGTGACTGGTGTGAGGGTGTGACTGGTGTGCCTGGTGTGACTGGTGTGAGGGTGTGGCTGGTGTGACTGGTGCGACTGGTGAGTGGGTGTGACTGGTGTGACTGGTATGAGGGAGTGACCGGTCTGGCTGGTGTGACTGGAGTGACTGGTGTGACTGGTGTGACTGGTGTGACTGATGTGAGGGTGTGACTGATGTGACTGGTGTGAGGGAGTGACTGGTCTGGCCGGTGCGACTGGTGTGAGGGTGTGACTGGTGTGACTGGTGTGACGGGAGTGACTGGTGTGACTGGTGTGACTGGTGTCAGGGTGTGACTGGTGTGACTGCTATGACTGGAGTGACTGGTGTGACTGGTATGACTGGTGTGACTGTTGTGACTGATGTGAGGGTGTGACTGGTGTGACTGGTGTGACTGGTGTGACTGGAGCGACTGGAGTGAGGGTTTGACTGGTGTGACTTGTGTGACTGGTGTGAGGGTGTGACTGGTGTGACTGCTGTGACTGGTGTGACTGATGTGAGGGTGTGACTAGTGTGACTGGTGTGACTGGTGTGACTGGTGTGAGGGTGTGACTGGTGTGACTGCTGTGACTGGTGTGACTGATGTGAGGGTGTGACTAGTGTGACTGGTGTGACTGGTGTGAAGGTGTGACTTGTGTGACTAGTGTGACTGGTGTGGGGGTGTGACTGGTGTGACTGGAGTGACTGGTGTGACTGGTGTCAGGGTGTGACTCGTGTGACTGGTGTGACTGGTGTGACAGGTGTTACTGGTGTGACTAGTGTGAGGGTGTGACTGGTGTGACTGGTGTGACTGGTGTGACTGGCGTCAGGGTGACTGGTGTGACTGCTGTGACGGGAATGACTGGTGTGACTGGTGCGACTGGTGTGACTGGTGTGACTGGTGTGAGGGTGTGACTGGTGTGACTGGCGTGACTGGAGTAACTGGTGTGACTGGTGTGAGGGTGTGACTGGTGTGAGTAGTGTGACTGGTGTGAGGGAGTGACTGGTGTGGCTGGTGTGACTGGTGTGAGTGTGTGAATGGTGTGACTCGTGTGACTGGTGTGACTGGTGTGAGGGTGTGACTGGTGAGACTGGTGTGACTGGTGTGAGGGTGTGGCTGGTGTGACTGCTGTGACAAGTGTGACTGGTGTGACTGGTGTGACTGGTGTGACTGGTGTGAGGGTGTGAATGGTGTGACTGGTGTGACTGGTGTGACTGGTGTGATGGTGTGACTGGTGTGACTGGTGTGAGGTTGTGACTGGTGTGCCTGGTGTGAGGGTGTGACTGGTGTGAGGGTGTGACTGGTGTGAGAGTGTGACTGGTGTGAGTTTGTGACTGGTGTGACTGGTGTGAGGATGTGACAGGTGTGAGGGTGTGAATTGTGTGACTGGTGTGATGGTGTGACTGGTGTGACTGGTGTAAGGGTGTGACTGGTGTGAGGGTGTGACTGATGTGACTAGTATGAGGGTGTGACTGGTGTGAGGGTGTGACTGGTGTGACTAGTGTGTGGGTGTGACTGGTTTGAGGATGTGACTTGTGTGACTGGTGTGAGGGAGTGACTGGTGTGAGGGTGTGACTGGTGTGAGGGTGTGACTGGTGTGAGGGTGTGACTGGTGTGAGAGTGTGACTGGTGTGAGTTTGTGACTGGTGTGACTGGTGTGAGGATGTGACAGGTGTGAGGGTGTGAATTGTGTGACTGGTGTGATGGTGTGACTGGTGTGACTGGTGTAAGGGTGTGACTGGTGTGAGGGTGTGACTGATGTGACTGGTATGAGGGTGTGACTGGTGTGAGGGTGTGACTGGTGTGACTAGTGTGTGGGTGTGACTGGTTTGAGGGTGTGACTTGTGTGACTGGTGTGAGGGAGTGACTGGTGTGAGGGTGTGACTGGTGTGAGGGTGTGACTGGTGTGAGGGTGTGACTGGTGTGAGGGTGTGACTGGTGTGAGGGTGTGACTGGTGTGACTGGTTTGAGGGTGTGACTGGTTTGAGGGTGTGACTGGTGTGAGGGTGTGACTGGTGTGAGGGTGTGACTTGTGTGACTGGTGTGAGGGTGTGACTGGTGTGAGGGTGTGACTGGTGTGAGGGTGTGACTGGTGTGAGGGTGTGACTGGTGTGAGGGTGTGACTGGTGTGAGGGTGTGACTGTTGTGAGGGTGTGACTGGTGTGACTGGTTTGAGGGTGTGACTGGTTTGAGGGTGTGACTGGTGTGTGGGTGTGACTGGTGTGAGGGTGTGACTTGTGTGACTGGTGTGAGGGTGTGACTGGTGTGAGGGTGTGACTGGTGTGAGGGTGTGACTGGTGTGAGGGTGTGACTGGTGTGAGGGTGTGACTGGTGTGACTGGTTTGAGGGTGTGACTGGTTTGAGGGTGTGACTGGTGTGAGCGTGTGACTGGTGTGAGGGTGTGACTTGTGTGACTGGTGTGAGGATGTGGCTGGTGTGAGGGTGTGACTGGTGTGAGGGTGTGCCTGGTGTGAGGGTGTGACTGGTGTGAGGGTGTGACTGGTGTGAGGGTGTGACTGGTGTGAGGCCGTGCAACAGAGTGACCATGAAGGTGACTGGTGTGAGGCCGTGCAACAGAGTGACCATGAAGGTGACTGGTGTGAGGCCGTGCAACAGAGTGACCATGAAGGTGACTGGTGTGAGGCCGTGCAACAGAGTGACCATGAAGGTGACTGGTGTGAGGCCGTGCAACAGGGTGACCATGAAGGTGACTGGTGTGAGGCCGTGCAACAGAGTGACCATGAAGGTGACTGGTGTGAGGCCGTGCAACAGAGTGATCATGAAGGTGACTGGTGTGAGGCCGTGCAACAGGGTGACCATGAAGGTGACTGGTGTGAGGCCGTGCAACAGGGTGACCATGAAGGTGACTGGTGTGAGGCCGTGCAACAGAGTGATCATGAAGGTGACTGGTGTGAGGCCGTGCAACAGGGTGACCATGAAGGTGACTGGTGTGAGGCCGTGCAACAGAGTGACCATGAAGGTGACTGGTGTGAGGCCGTGCAACAGGGTGACCATGAAGGTGACTGGTGTGAGGCCGTGCAACAGGGTGACCATGAAGGTGACTGGTGTGAGGCCGTGCAACAGGGTGACCATGAAGGTGACTGGTGTGAGGCCGTGCAACAGAGTGATCATGAAGGTGACTGGTGTGAGGCCGTGCAACAGAGTGACCATGAAGGTGACTGGTGTGAGGCCGTGCAACAGAGTGACCATGAAGGTAACTGGTGTGAGGCCGTGCAACAGAGTGACCATGAAGGTGACTGGTGTGAGGCCGTGCAACAGGGTGTCCATGAAGGTGACTGGTGTGAGGCCGTGCAACAGGGTGACCATGAAGGTGACTGGTGTGAGGCCGTGCAACAGAGTGACCATGAAGGTGACTGGTGTGAGGCCGTGCAACAGGGTGACCATGAAGGTGACTGGTGTGAGGCCGTGCAACAGGGTGACCATGAAGGTGACTGGTGTGAGGCCGTGCAACAGGGTGACCATGAAGGTGACTGGTGTGAGGCCGTGCAACAGGGTGACCATGAAGGTGACTGGTGTGAGGCCGTGCAACAGGGTGACCATGAAGGTGACTGGTGTGAGGCCGTGCAACAGGGTGACCATGAAGGTGACTGGTGTGAGGCCGTGCAACAGGGTGACCATGAAGGTGACTGGTGTGAGGCCGTGCAACAGTGACAATGAAGGTGACTGGTGTGAGGTCGTGCAACAGAGTGACCATGAAGGTGACTGGTGTGAGGCCGTGCAACAGAGTGACAATGAAGGTGACTGGTGTGAGGCCGTGCAACAGAGTGATAATGAAGGTGACTGGTGTGAGGCCGTGCAACAGAGTGACCATGAAGGTGACTGGTGTGAGGCCGTGCAACAGAGTGACCATGAAGGTGACTGGTGTGAGGCCGTGCAACAGGGTGACCATGAAGGTGACTGGTGTGAGGCCGTGCAACAAGGTGACCATGAAGGTGACTGGTGTGAGGCCGTGCAACATGGTGACCATGAAGGTGACTGGTGTGAGGCCGTGCAACAGGGTGACCATGAAGGTAACTGGTGTGAGGCCGTGCAACAGTGTGACCATGAAGGTGACTGGTGTGAGGCCGTGCAACAGAGTGACCATGAAGGTGACTGGTGTGAGGCCGTGCAACAGAGTGACCATGAAGGTGACTGGTGTGAGGCCGTGCAACAGTGTGACCATGAAGGTGACTGGTGTGAGGCCGTGCAACAGGGTGACCATGAAGGTGACTGGTGTGAGGCCGTGCAACAGGTTGGACCCTCTTGCTCCCTTTCTATTTTGTCTGGTCGTCAAGGAAGTCACAGACGCACTCTCCAGCGAGCTCAGTATCTGGTTCCTGGACGACGGTACCCCAGCTGGCGCAACAGAATCTCTCCTGGAGGACATCAGTAAAATTAAAGAATTGGGAGAGAGCCTATCTTTAAACCCCAGCAAATGTGAAACAGTTTCTACCAACCAACAGATGATCCAGAATATTAGTGCCGTTTTTCCAGGAGCACGAGCCATTGATCCAGCCAATAGCACTCTCCTTGGTGCTCCTCTTGGGTACAATGCCATCGATCTGATCCTAGAAAAAGTCTCAGACCTCCGGACGATGGAAAGCAGGATGAAAGACATTGACACACACGATGCCTTCTTCCTACTCACCAGGTGCCTGTCAGTCCCAAAACTTACCTACTTTCTGAGATGCTCCCCAGCCTTCAGCAGTCCAAAACTCAAGGAATATGACTCTCTCCTTAAGACCATGCTAGAGAGTGTATTGAATCTTTCCCTTGAAGATGGACAGTGGTTGCAAGCCTCACTTCCGGTCAGGCTTGGAGGGCTAGGAGTATGGAGATCCTCCCAGATTGCTCTACCAGCATTCCTATCCTCTTCCATAGCATCAAATGAGTTACTGAAACAAATTTTTCCTGGTAACCTCAGTGACTCAGCAGCTACACCAGTGCCATCACTGAATGGGAGACTCTAGCTGCTCCAGCACCAAAACCTAGTGCAGCACTGATGTATAAACAGTCAAACTGAGATGGCCCCCATCGCTGTAAAGGTGCTTGCCAATATACTTAGGGCTATAATATCAGACAGGGAGACTGCCCGTCTCCAGGCTGTGAGTGCACTTCACTCCGGGAACTTCCTCCAAACAGTTCCCATATCGGCAATGGGAACACGCCTCGCCCCTAAGACCCTCCGTATTGCAGTGGCTCTGCGCCTTGCTGCTCCAATTCACACAGAATATACGTGTATTTGCGGCGAAGCGCAAGCAGACCAGTACGGTCTTTATGGTCTTAACTGTTCCAAAACCAAGGGCTGGCATGCAAGACACAATGAAGTCAACGACATCATAAATAGAACCCTTGCTACAGCTGGATGCCCAGCCGAGTGGGAGCCCCGATCACTAGCAGCCAACAATACCCACAACCCAGCAAACCGCCCCGACGGGATCACCATCTATCCTTGGAAGAAGGGCAAGCTCTTACCATGGGACTATACCTGTGTGTCCACACTGGCTGACACCTGTATCCATCACAGTGTGGGGCGACAGGGAGGAGCTGCTGCCCACAGGGAGGAGTACAAGATCACCAAGTACAGGGACATAAGCCAACAGTAACAGTAAGAGAATTACGTCACTTTGGTCCGAGGATGTGACCCACACCAGTCCACTAACACCCAGGATGCGACCCACACCAGTCCACTAACACCCAGGATGCGACCCACACCAGTCCACTAACACCCAGGATGCCACTCACACCAATCCACTAACACCCAGGATATGGCCCACAACAGTCCACTAACACCCAGGATGCGACCCACACCAGTCCACTAACACCCAGGATGCGACCCACACCAGTCCACTAACACCCAGGATGTGACCCACAACAGTCCACTAACACCCAAGATGTGACCCACACTTGTCCACTAACATCCAGGATGCGACCCACACCAGTCCACTAACACCCAGGATATGACCCACACCAGTCCACTAACACCCAGGATGTGACTCACACCAGTCCACTAACACCCAGGATGTGACACACACCACTCCACTAACACCCTGGATGCGACCCACACCAGTCCACTAACACCCAGGATGTGACCCACACCAGCCCACTAACACCCAGCATGCCACCCACACCAGTCCACTAACACCCAGGATGCCACCCACACCAGTCCACTAACACCCAGGATGCCACCCACACCAGTCCACTAACACCCAGGATGCCACAAACACCAGTCCACTAACACCCAGGATGCTACCCACACCAGTCCACTAACAACCAGGATGCCACAAACACCAGTCCACTAACAGCCAGGATGCCACCCAAACCAGTACACTAACACCCAGGATGCCACCCACACCAGTCCACTAACAGCCAGGATGCCACCCACACCAGTCCACTAACACCTAGGATGCCACCCACACCAGTCCACTAACACCCAGGATGCCACCCACACCAGTCCACTAAAACACAGGATGCCACTCACACCAGTCCACTAACACCCAGGATGCCACAAACATCAGTCCACTAACACCCAGGATGCCACCCACACCAGTCCACTAACACCCAGGATGCCACCCACACCAGTCCACTAACACCCAGGATGCCACCCACACCAGTCCACTAACACCCAGGATACCACTCACACCAGTCCACTAACACCCAGGATGCCACCCACACCAGTCCACTAACACCCAAGATGCCACCCACACCAGTTCACTAACACCCAGGATGCCACTCACACCAGTCCACTAACACCCAGGATGCCACCCACACCAGTCCACTAACACCCAGGATGCCACTCACAACAGTCCACTAACACCAAGGAAGCCACTCACGGCAGTCCACTAACACCCAGGATGCCACCCACACCAGTCCACTAACACCCAGGATGCCACTCACACCAGTCCACTAACACCCAGGATGCCACTCACACCAGTCCACTAACACCCAGGATGCCACCCACACCAGTCCACTAACACCCAGGATGCCACCCACACCAGTCCACTAACACCCAGGATGCCACCCACACCAGTCCACTAACACCCAGGATGCCACTCACAACAGTCCACTAACACCCAGGATGCCACTCACACCAGTCCACTAACACCCAGGATGCCACCCACACCAGTCCACTAACACCCAGGATCCCACTCACACCAGTCCACTAACACCCATGATGCCGCTCACACCAGTCCACTAACACCCAAGATGCCACTCACACCAGTCCACTAACACCCAGGATGCCACCCACACCAGTCCACTAACACCCAGGATGCCACCCACACCATTCCACTAA